>NW_027476116.1:847500-867500 GCF_051020955.1 Megalopta genalis
GCACGCCAGCTGTGCGACCGAGCAGCTTTGATGGCGGCTTTGTAGGCCTTTCTCTGTTTAAGATACTCGGTCCTCTTGGCCGCCCTCTGCTCCTCTGAACATGCTGCGTTTTGCGAGGCTCGTCTAAGTTTGTAGACTCGCCTCTTTTGCCTCGTCAGGTCGGCCGTCCACCATGGGACGGATTTTGAATGCCACTGCTTGGTTGGCATCGAGGAGTCGCACGCTTGGACGATCATTCTTTCGATCTCCTGTGCTAGATGTTCGACATCCCCCTTATTGTTCAATGGATCGGGGGATATACTCCTCTTACTTTCCTGCAGCGCCTTGTCGAACTCGGGCCATTTTGCGCTTCGGAGTCGGAACCTTGGTAATAATCCGTTCCGGTTGGTGCTGCTGTTGCTACTAATTTCGGCAGCACCGTCCTCGGCGCAAAAACTCAAAGAAAACTCTATGACTCGGTGGTCGCTGGTCGTCAGGTCCTCGCGGACCTTCCAACCTCGCACCTTGTCGCAAATATCAGGTGTCGATAGTGTGACGTCGATGTATGACTGTCCACTAGGGCTGGAAAACGTCGGAGCGTTTCCAGCCTCGTTCAAGACAACCAAGCCATGGCTCACGATAAACTCTTCGAGTTTACGGCCTCTCACGTCCGTCTCCGCGCTGCCCCACTGGGCTGATTTCGCGTTAACGTCGGCAGAGATAATGACTCGGTTATGCTTAAGTGCGGAAAGAGCTCTCTCCAACCGCGCCAGACCTGATTCAACGTCATCGGAGCATTGAAAGTACTGGCTGATCAGGAAGAAGCTCCCAAACGAACCCGAGATGCTGACACAGGACAAATGCGTGTCGCACAAGTTAGAGACTTTGACCACGGTTAGATCCGGGTTTCTGACCGCTATTGCAGCCATCACCGGTTCGCCTGCCGTGATCAGCCTCGTTCTCAAGCCTAGCCCGGGCACAGTACCCCGCCAGCTATATGGCTCTTGTGCAAGCAACACATCTACCCCTCGCCTATGCATCTCAGTCCGGACTTCGTCGGTCACGTTTCGGGCCCGCTGCATGTTATGCTGCATGACCCGTATGACTCTCGAGCGTCGCCGGTCGTTTGTACTATCCATTCAATTCAAATTATTCTTGTCTAACGCGAGACATCTCCAAAACCAGCGCTTCCTGATAGGAGGCGCAGGCCGGGTCTTGCGACTTGTGTTCAAATGGTCGCCCTCTGTCTTTACAGTTGGAGCAGACCGGAGGCTTGCTCTTCCTGTTACAGAGGGCATAGCCGTGCCCTTTTTCGGCACAATGTCCGCAGACATCCTCTTTGAATTTGCAGCGCTTCGCCGTGTGCCCGAAGCGCTGGCACTTATAGCATCGGGTGACCTGTATGAAGTCCCGCACACGACAGGAACTCCACCCGAGGTACACCCGGTCTCCTCTCTGCGCCAGCCGCCGACGAATCTGCGGACTGACGGCCACTACCCAGTTGGCTGTCTCCGGGGTCTTGCCAGCCATGCGACTGACCCGAACACCCGAAGGCACATCCTTCTGGGACGCCTCAGAGAGGTTTTGCCTCCAAAGACTGGAGGCAATTTCCTCCTTGCCCATCCCTTTCGGAATGTCATAAATCAGGACCTCGGGGTCCCGTTTGCTGGGCAAGGAGACGGACAGTCCCGCACTCGCCAGCTTCTTATTGCCTACGAAGGCTTTTAGGTCCTCCTTGCGATCGGTTTCGACGACGATGCCACCGGAGTGGATGCGTCGAACCGATCTGACACGGATCGCCTCCTTCGCAGGTTTTACGATCGACAGAACAGCTCTCTTAGTAGCATCGCTGTTCTGTCCTTTATCCTTTGGCGGGAAGATACGCACCACGTATTGTGTCGGTGGTCTTCTCGCCTCCGGAGTCGCTGACTGGTTGACCTTTGCCACTTGGGCGTAGGTCAACGGCGCGGCATTGGAGACCGTCTTCGGGAGGGTTCCCTTGGACGGCCCAGGTCGCGCCGCACTCATTACGGCAGGACGCGCTTTTAGGTCCGCCCTGACCGCGGCGAGTTGCCCTTCGACGAAGCTGTTTCGTTGAATCAGCTCCTGGACCAACTCGTTGAGTGCTCCGACTTCTGCCAGTATCTTCGACCCGGACTCCTTGTTGACTTTCGACTCGGGTCGAAAGCAAAAGGTCCGTATCTCCGATACTCGCCTGAAGGCTTCGTCTCTCACGAGATCGAGAGGCCGTACCTTGTGCCCGGAAACCGTCCCCTTCGATTTCCTGGCCTGGTTTGCTGCGGCCTTGCCAGTAGGTGCGACTGGCTTGGCACGCTTCGACTTTTTGGTGACGGTTTTCCAACCGCCACCTTCGGGGTCTTCGACACGCACGGGTGCCGGTTGCACCTTCACGAGCGTGTCTTTGACTGATTCGATTTTTCTGGGTTTCTCCTTCCCAGCCTTGCGGCTGGGGGAGTCCCCCGACTTGGGCGCTGTCCCCACGTTACCGGTGTCCGGCGCGCCTTCTTCCGTGGCCTCAGTTTTCACCGAGACCGCTCGCGTGGGTGTCACGCATCTCTCCAAGGTCACACGAGGATTGGCGATGTTTAACACCTTCCCGGACCTTGTCTTTTTCGCAGACGCAGGAGGGCTAACAGCTGCTGCTGTAGCTTCCGCGTCTGTGGCGACGGCTTCACTCCGAGTAGGAGCTGGACCCGCCGACTTCGAACGTTCAATTTGTACTTTCAATTTTTTAGATCCCATATTTAGATCTTTGCCTTCATCCGGTACGCTCCCCGGCCACCACCGACCCACACATTTTGGAACCCGCCATCAGGCTGGGTTAGGGCTACGCACCGGACATAGTCTGCTGACTGGGCCGATTACTCAACCCAGCCCGCGTCCTCGCCCGTCAGAACCCACTCGCCGAAGCGTATGGTCGTTCCAAGCCGATTGACTGGACCAGGGCTGCTTTTCTCGTCCAGCCTCCCATCTAGCCGAAGCAGAGGCCAAAGGTACGTGTTGGGGACGTCTCACCCGCAGGAGAGGGCCCCCTCAGATCCCAGGATCCTCTTTTCCGACGACAAGGGTCGCCACGCACGGCAAACACGCGGGAGACAGCAGTCGGAGAGGCTGCCTCTTCCTCTCCACCACACTTCGTTCGGTTCGCTGCGTTTTGAGAACACGAGCTATCCAGCGGTACCTTTTTCGTGGAGGCTCAAGTGTGGCTAGGGCACGTTTGCCCCTTGCGGCCTGGGTTGCCCAGGTGATTGGTTGCATCCCGATTTCTAGATCCAGCGGCATGCTGCTACGTGGCGCGCTCAGACGACGAAAATGCGGCATTCCGGTCAGACCAGAAAAACCGCATAACGTGACGCGGGGGACTGCAGCCACAAGTGACAACAGTCCCCCGGTAGGGAGTAGTACAGCATATTCAATGCTGTACATGAACACGCCACAGCCCGTATGCTTAGTTCAAGGGCCTCGCCATTATGCGAAGTACTACATGTACAACGCACTGGCGGTCTCAAAATACCCTCATCGCCGATGCATCTGATGCATCCGTCAACTCGGCAGCATTCACTCCGTCGGCGTGTTGCTTTGTGGCGTGTTCAGTTAACGAAAATGCGGCATTCCAGTCAGACCAGAAAAACCGCATAACGTAACGCGGGGGACTGAAGCCACAAGTGACAACAGTCCCCCGGATGGGAGTAGTACAGCATGTTCAATACTGCACAAGAACACGCCACAGCCCGCTTGCTTAATCACGGGCCTCGTCATTATGCGAAGCACTACATGTACAACGCACTGACGGTCTCTCGAGTGCCTTCATCGCCGATGCACCTATCGACTCAGCAGCAACATTCAATCCGACGGCGTGTTGCTTCGTGGCGTGTTCAGACAACGAAAATGCGGCATTCCAGTTAGACCAGAAAACCGCATAACGTGACGCGGGGGACTGCAGCCACAAGTGACAACAGTCCCCCGCTAAGGAGTAGCACAGCATATTCAATGCTGTACATGAACACGCCACAGCCCGCATGCTTAATCTCGGGCCTCGCCATTATGCGAAGTACTACATGTACGACGCACTGACGGTCTAAAATGCCTTCATCGTCGACGCATCCATCGACTCGGTAGTAGCAACAACCTTCGCGAGGACTAGTTCGGGGGTCGCCTCTCAACCCTGGGTGGCCACAGACCGCCACCGCCAGTAGATAGGGACAGTTAGTGTCGTCGTTGTGAGTCTTAAGATGGGCTATGCCTGGGTCCTATGTGGACTATACTAGCCGCTCTCTCGACGCGTGCCGATGGTCTGGCTCTACCCTCGTTCGTTATCGTGACAGGGGAAGACAACGTGCTACTCCCGCTGCCACCTCGAGTCCAACCCAATCCAGGCACTCTTGACGGAGTAGTGTTAAAGTCAATTTATCTCCGCAAGAGGGGCTTCAGCCTGGCCCGAGGGGGCGAACCCCGAGGGGTCCGCCCAGCATGCCGTTCGAATGGCGGAGTGGACAAGTCCACGTCTGCCCGTCACTCAAGTCGGACACGGGACGACTCCAAAGCTAGCGCCGCCTGATAGGAAGCGCAAGCTGGGTCCCGCGACTTGTGTGCACTAGCCCACCCTCTGTCCTTGCAATTAGAGCAGACCGGAGGTTCACTCTTCTTGCTACAGAGCGTGAAGGTATGCCCCTTTTGGGAGCAGTGACCGCACACGTCCTCCTTGAATTTACAACGCTTCGAGGTATGTCCGAAGCGTTGACAACGGTAGCACCGAAGCACCTGGACGAAATCCCGTACACGACAGGAGTTCCATCCAAGGTAAACTCGGCTACCCCTCTGCTTCAGCCGCTGAAGATTCTGCGGACTGACGGCAACGACCCAGTTGGCTGTCTCCGGGGTCTTGCCAGCCATGCGGCTGACCCGAATTCCCGAAGGCACATCCTTCTGGTTCGCATCGCAGAGATTTTGCCTCCAAATACTGGAGGCAATTTCGTCCTTACCCATCCGACGCGGGACGTCGTAAACTAAAACCTCGGGGTCCCGCTTGGTAGGTAAGGAGACGGACAGACCCGCGCTCCGGAGCTTCTTATTGCCAACGAAGGCTTGCAGGTCCTCCTTTCGGTCGGTCTCGACGACGATGCCACCGGAGTGGATGCGTCGGACCGACTTAATTCGGATCGCCTCCTTCGCTGGTTTAACGAGCGACAGAACAGTAACCTTCGTAACTTCGCTGCTCTGTCCTTTTTCCTTCGGCGGGAAGATTTTTACCACATGCTGCGATTGTGGCCGTCTCCCCGCTTCCGGAGAAGCTCCTTTGCAGTCGACTTTGTTCACATGGGCGTAAGTCGACTGCGCGGCGTTGCAGGCCGTCTTCGGGAGAGTTCCCTTGGACGGCCCAGGTCGCATCGCACTCATTACGGCAGGACGCGCTTTTAGGTCCGCCCTGACCGCGGCGAGCTGCCCTTCGACGAAGCTATTCCGTTGAATAAGCTCCTGGACCAGCTCGTTGAGTGCCTCAACCTCGGCGAGTATCTTTGACCCGGACTCCTTATTGACTTTCGACTCAGGTCGAAAGCAAAAGGTCCGTATTTCGGACACTCGCCTAAAGGCTTCGTCTCTTACGAGATCGAGAGGCCGTACCTTCTGCCCGGAGAACGTCCCCTTCGGTCTCCTGGCCCGGTTTACTGCGGCCTTGCCGGTGGGTGCGCCCGGCTTGGCTCGCTTTGACTTTTTGGTGACGGTTTGCCAACCGTCACCAGTAGGGTCCTCGACACGCTCGGGTGCCGACTGCACCTTCACGAGTGACGTGTCTCCGACTCGTTCGATTACTTCCACGTTACCGGTGTCCGGCGTACCTTCTACCGTGGGCTCGGTTTTCACCGAGACCGCTCGCGTGGGAGTCACACATCTTTGCAAGATCACACGAGGATTGGCGATATTAATCACCTTCCCGGATCTTGTCTTTCTCACAGACGCGGGGGGACTGACAGCTGCATTTGCAGTTCCCGCGTCTGCGGCGACGGCTTCACTCCGAGTAGGAGCTGGACCCGTCGTCTTTGGACGCTTAGTTTTTTGTTCATTAATTTTATTCAGACCCATAATGTGTCTTGGTCTTTCATCCAGTGCGCTCCCCGGCCACCACCGACCCACACAATTTGGAACCCGCCAAAGGCTGAGTTAGGGCTACGCACCGAATATAGTCTGCTGGCTGGGTCGGTTTCCTTACCCAGCCCGCGTCCTCGCCCAGCAGAACCCACTTGCCCGAAGCGTGTGGTCGTTCCAAGCCGATTGACTGGACCAGGGCTGCTTTTCTCGTCCAGCCGCCCATCTAGCCGAAGCAGAGGCCAAAGGTACGTGTTGGGGACGTCTCACCCGCAGGAGAGGGCCCCCTCAGATCCCAGGATCCTCTTTTCCGACGACAAGGGTCGCCACGCACGGCAAACACGTGGGAGACAGCAGTCGGAGAGGCTGCCTCTTCCTCTCCACCACACTTCGTTCAGTTCGCTGCGTATTTAAGAACACGAGCTATCCAGCGGTACCTTTTTCGTGGAGGCTCAAGTGTGGCTAGGGCACGTTTGCCCCTTGCGGCCTGGGTTGCCCAGGGGATTGATTGCATCCCATGTATTCCTGAGCCCAGCGGAGTGTTGTCTAGTGGCGTGTTCCGCCCACGAAAAACGGTCTGAAAAACCGTTTAACGTAAACTGGGGAACTGATGCCACGAGTGACAACAGTTCCCCAGTCGGAAGTCATACAGCACATACAGTGCTGTACAAAGAACACGCCACAGCCCGTATGCTAAATCAGGGCCTCGCCATTATGCGAAGTACCACATGTACGACGCACTGACGGTCTCTAATGCCTTCATCGCCGATACACCCATCGACTCGGCCGATCAACCCTCCTACGCGAGGGCTAGTTCGGGGGTTATCTCCCGCCCTGGGTGGCCACAGACCGCCACCGCCAGTAGATAGGGACAGTTAGTGTCGTCGTTGTGAGTCTAAAGATGGGCTATGCCTGGGTCCTATGTGGACTATACTAGCCGCTCTCTCGACGCGTGCCGATGGTCTGGCTCTACCCTCGTTCGTTATCGTGACAGGGGAAGACAACGTGCTACTCCCGCTGCCACCTCGAGTCCAACCCAATCCAGGCACTCTTGACGGAGTAGTGTTAAAGTCAATTTATCTCCGCAAGAGGGGCTTCAGCCTGGCCCGAGGGGGCGAACCCCGAGGGGTCCGCCCAGCATGCCGTTCGAATGGCGGAGTGGACAAGTCCACGTCTGCCCGTCACTCAAGTCGGACACGGGACGACTCCAAAGCTAGCGCCGCCTGATAGGAAGCGCAAGCTGGGTCCCGCGACTTGTGTGCACTAGCCCACCCTCTGTCCTTGCAATTAGAGCAGACCGGAGGTTCACTCTTCTTGCTACAGAGCGTGAAGGTATGCCCCTTTTGGGAGCAGTGACCGCACACGTCCTCCTTGAATTTACAACGCTTCGAGGTATGCCCGAAGCGTTGGCAACGGTAGCACCGTAGCACCTGGACGAAATCCCGTACACGACAGGAGTTCCATCCAAGGTAAACTCGGCTACCCCTCTGCTTCAGCCGCTGAAGATTCTGCGGACTGACGGCAACGACCCAGTTGGCTGTCTCCGGGGTCTTGCCAGCCATGCGGCTGACCCGAATTCCCGAAGGCACATCCTTCTGGTTCGCATCGCAGAGATTTTGCCTCCAAATACTGGAGGCAATTTCGTCCTTACCCATCCGACGCGGGACATCGTAAACTAAAACCTCGGGGTCCCGCTTGGTAGGTAAGGAGACGGACAGACCCGCGCTCCGGAGCTTCTTGTTGCCAACGAAGGCTTGCAGGTCCTCCTTTCGGTCGGTCTCGACGACGATGCCACCGGAGTGGATGCGTCGGACCGACTTTATTCGGATCGCCTCCTTCGCTGGTTTAACGAGCGACAGAACAGTAACCTTCGTAACTTCGCTGCTCTGTCCTTTTTCCTTCGGCGGGAAGATTTTTACCACATGCTGCGATTGTGGCCGTCTCCCCGCTTCCGGAGAAGCTCCTTTGCAGTCGACTTTGTTCACATGGGCGTAAGTCGACTGCGCGGCGTTGCAGGCCGTCTTCGGGAGAGTTCCCTTGGACGGCCCAGGTCGCATCGCACTCATTACGGCAGGACGCGCTTTTAGGTCCGCCCTGACCGCGGCGAGCTGCCCTTCGACGAAGCTATTCCGTTGAATAAGCTCCTGGACCAGCTCGTTGAGTGCCTCAACCTCGGCGAGTATCTTTGACCCGGACTCCTTATTGACTTTCGACTCAGGTCGAAAGCAAAAGGTCCGTATTTCGGACACTCGCCTAAAGGCTTCGTCTCTTACGAGATCGAGAGGCCGTACCTTCTGCCCGGAGAACGTCCCCTTCGGTCTCCTGGCCCGGTTTACTGCGGCCTTGCCGGTGGGTGCGCCCGGCTTGGCTCGCTTTGACTTTTTGGTGACGGTTTGCCAACCGTCACCAGTAGGGTCCTCGACACGCTCGGGTGCCGACTGCACCTTCACGAGTGACGTGTCTCCGACTCGTTCGATTACTTCCACGTTGGGCTCGGTTTTCACCGAGACCGCTCGCGTGGGAGTCACACATCTTTGCAAGATCACACGAGGATTGGCGATATTAACCACCTTCCCGGATCTTGTCTTTCTCACAGACGCGGGGGGACTGACAGCTGCATTTGCAGTTCCCGCGTCTGCGGCGACGGCTTCACTCCGAGTAGGAGCTGGACCCGTCGTCTTTGGACGCTTAGTTTTTTGTTCATTAATTTTATTCAGACCCATAATGTGTCTTGGTCTTTCATCCAGTGCGCTCCCCGGCCACCACCGACCCGCACAATTTGGAACCCGCCAAAGGCTGAGTTAGGGCTACGCACCGAATATAGTCTGCTGGCTGGGTCGGTTTCCTTACCCAGCCCGCGTCCTCGCCCAGCAGAACCCACTTGCCCGAAGCGTGTGGTCGTTCCAAGCCGATTGACTGGACCAGGGCTGCTTTTCTCGTCCAGCCGCCCATCTAGCCGAAGCAGAGGCCAAAGGTACGTGTTGGGGACGTCTCACCCGCAGGAGAGGGCCCCCTCAGATCCCAGGATCCTCTTTTCCGACGACAAGGGTCGCCACGCACGGCAAACACGTGGGAGACAGCAGTCGGAGAGGCTGCCTCTTCCTCTCCACCACACTTCGTTCAGTTCGCTGCGTATTTAAGAACACGAGCTATCCAGCGGTACCTTTTTCGTGGAGGCTCAAGTGTGGCTAGGGCACGTTTGCCCCTTGCGGCCTGGGTTGCCCAGGGGATTGATTGCATCCCATGTATTCCTGAGCCCAGCGGAGTGTTGTCTAGTGGCGTGTTCCGCCCACGAAAAACGGTCTGAAAAACCGTTTAACGTAAACTGGGGAACTGATGCCACGAGTGACAACAGTTCCCCAGTCGGAAGTCATACAGCACATACAGTGCTGTACAAAGAACACGCCACAGCCCGTATGCTAAATCAGGGCCTCGCCATTATGCGAAGTACTACATGTACGACGCACTGACGGTCTCTAATGCCTTCATCGCCGATACACCCATCGACTCGGCCGATCAACCCTCCTACGCGAGGGCTAGTTCGGGGGTTATCTCCCGCCCTGGGTGGCCACAGACCGCCACCGCCAGTAGATAGGGACAGTTAGTGTTGCCGTCAAACTGTGGTCTCTGAGAGACGGGCCGTACCTAAGTCCTTGGTGGACCATACCGGCCGCTCTTGCGACTTGTGCCTGATGTTCGGGCTCTACCTTCGTTCACCATCGCATCAGGGGAAGACAGCGTGCTACTCCCACTGCCACCTCGAGTCCAACCCAATCCAGGCACTCTTACGGAGTAGTGTTAAAGTCTTTTATCTCCGCAAGAGGGGCTTCAGCCTGGCCCGAGGGGACGAACCCCGAGGGGTTCGCCCAGCATGCCGTACATCAACGGAGCTGGACGAGTCCACGCTCCGTATGCAGTTTCGTTCTATGTTCGCTTCTTAGTCTTGCTTACGGATCGTGCGAATTTTCGGAACTCCTGAAACAGCTGCTCTGACACCAGGCTGGCTTTGTCGATTGGCCACTGAAATCCTTCTCGAATCGCCGCCTGGCGTAGGTGTTCCCTGTCCTCTACGTAACGCTGACAATCGTAGAGGACGTGGTTTGGAGTTTCCTCCTCCCCACATTCGCACAACTCGTCGTCGACCAGGGCGAACGTCTTGAGCTTCGCACGGAAGTCTCCGTGTCCGCTCAAGAACTGCGCTACATCATGGTCGACTCTGATCCAGCTCGCTGAGAGACGGTCTGATACCTCGCCGAAGTATTGGAAGGTTTCCCTACCCTTCGTCGAGGACGACCATCTCTGCTGCCACATCTCTAAAGTCGCCTCCCTCAGCCTTCTGCGAACTTGGGCTTCGGTGACGACTTCGTCAGCCAATTCGGCCTGACTCACTTGATAGGTTCCATGTTGGAACCCGAGTTTCTTCCTGGCTTTGTACACGCAGCTGAACTCCGCTATCGCCAAGTCCACAGGTATCTCCCCGGCGATCACGGGGATCGCATCAGTGGAGACTGTCCTGTAGGCTTTGACGCAGCCAAGCAGAACATGCCTCTGCGCCCTGGTGAGCACTTTACTCGTCCCAGAGGTAAGGCGGTCTGCCCAGCCCGCGGCAGCATACGTGACGATTGGGACAAACAAGCCGCGGTACAAAGTACGCATCGTCCGATATCCCAATCCCCAGTTCGACTTAGCAATCCTTGCTAGCGCATTAAACGTTCGCAAGGACTTAGCATTCAAATACTCGACATGGGAATGGATACCCAGTCTAGAGTCAAAATGCACGCCAAGGTAACGCACAGAGTCCTTGACGGCAATATTCCGACCTCCTACTTTTATCACAGGTGGCCTCTCTCTGTCGAGAGAGCCTTTTAAGAATAACATCTCGGTCTTGGTCGCAGACAGCGACAATTTCTGCTGGTCGCACCAGCGAGAAATGGTGTCCACAACCAATTGGCCATTGCTTTCTAGACCCTTCCTGCTGTTCGCGAAGATCAAGACAAGAAGGTCGTCTGCATAGGCGATGGGCTCGCAAGCGAGCCCGGCGTTCGATAAGAGCTGTAGAACCTCGTCGAAGACTAAGTTCCAACAGCTCGGACCGAGAATTGATCCCTGTGGGCAGCCCTTAGTGACTTTCTTCCGCACTGCACCGCGATCAGACACCATAGTCACCACGCGGCCGTCGAAGTAGTCGACCACCAATCTAAATAGGTTTTTTGGGCAGCCTCGCTTCCTCAACGCGTTGAGTATGCTTGGCCACCAGACATTATCAAAGGCCGCAGCAATGTCGAAGAGCAGACCCACGACGTACTTTTCCTCTCGACCGGACGCAAGCTCCCTCATCTTTACCACGGCATCAGTCGTGGATCGATGCGGCCTGAATCCGTATTGCCGATCGGAGGCGTAGTCGGGGTGCAAAAACAAACTAGCTAATCGCGTAGCGATTAGCTTCTCCAAGACTTTGCCTACGACCGAAAGCAAGCATATTGGTCTGTAGGACTTTATCTCCGTTTCAGGTTTCTCGGGTCCTTTAAGGATGGTAATGATGGACCCGACTTTCCATTCCACGGGAAAGACTCCGTGTGCCAGGCATCCGTTGTAGAGTCGGAGGAGCTCGCGTGAGATTGTATTACACGAACGTTTTAAAATCTCCGGCTCGATCCGATCTAGGCCTGGACACTTGCCGCTCTTCAGTCGGTTGACCGCCGATCTGAGCTCCGAGAGGGTGAAGGGACTGGCGTCCTCACTCTCCGGCTCGATGGCAGCTTCCCTCCTGACTCGCGCATGATCCGGGGAGTCATTCGCGGGGCTATCGTCCGGAATTAACCCCTCCAGCAGCGCGGAAGCGGTGGAGTCCCAGTCTGTGGTGTAACCCTGGGCAGTGTTACGATTTATATTCGAGATGACCGTGCTGGCTGTCATCTTCTGCCTCGTGATCTTATAAATGAGGCCCCAGGGTTCCTTGTTTCCCTGCTCGGTCACGAATGCACGCCAGCTGTGCGACCGAGCAGCTTTGATGGCGGCTTTGTAGGCCTTTCTCTGTTTAAGATACTCGGTCCTCTTGGCCGCCCTCTGCTCCTCTGAACATGCTGCGTTCTGCGAGGCTCGTCTAAGTTTGTAGACTCGCCTCTTTTGCCTCGTCAGGTCGGCCGTCCACCATGGGACGGATTTTGAATGCCACTGCTTGGTTGGCATCGAGGAGTCGCACGCTTGGACGATCATTCTTTCGATCTCCTGTGCTAGATGTTCGACATCCCCCTTATTGTTCAATGGATCGGGGGATATACTCCTCTTACTTTCCTGCAGCGCCTTGTCGAACTCGGGCCATTTTGCGCTTCGGAGTCGGAACCTTGGTAATAATCCGTTCCGGTTGGTGCTGCTGTTGCTACTAATTTCGGCAGCACCATCCTCGGCGCAAAAACTCAAAGAAAACTCTATGACTCGGTGGTCGCTGGTCGTCAGGTCCTCGCGGACCTTCCAACCTCGCACCTTGTCGCAAATATCAGGTGTCGATAGTGTGACGTCGATGTATGACTGTCCACTAGGGCTGGAAAACGTCGGAGCGTTTCCAGCCTCGTTCAAGACAACCAAGCCATGGCTCACGATAAACTCTTCGAGTTTACGGCCTCTCACGTCCGTCTCCGCGCTGCCCCACTGGGCTGATTTTGCGTTAACGTCGGCAGAGATAATGACTCGGTTATGCTTAAGTGCGGAAAGAGCTCTCTCCAATCGCGCCAGACCTGATTCAACGTCATCGGAGCATTGAAAGTACTGGCTGATCAGGAAGAAGCTCCCAAACGAACCCGAGATGCTGACACAGGACAAATGCGTGTCGCACAAGTTAGAGACTTTGACCACGGTTAGATCCGGGTTTCTGACCGCTATTGCAGCCATCACCGGTTCGCCTGCCGTGATCAGCCTCGTTCTCAAGCCTAGCCCGGGCACAGTACCCCGCCAGCTATATGGCTCTTGTGCAAGCAACACATCTACCCCTCGCCTATGCATCTCAGTCCGGACTTCGTCGGTCACATTTCGGGCCCGCTGCATGTTATGCTGCATGACCCGTATGACTCTCGAGCGTCGCCGGTCGTTTGTACTATCCATTCGAGATTCAAATTATTATTCGCGTCTTATACGAGACATCTCCAAAACCAGCGCTTCCTGATAGGAGGCGCAGGCCGGGTCTCGCGACTTATGCTCAGATGGTCGCCCTCTGTCTTTACAGTTGGAGCAAACCGGAGGCTTGCTCTTCCTGTTACAGAGCGCATACCCGTGCCCTTTTTCGGCACAATGTCCGCAGACATCCTCTTTGAATTTGCAGCGCTTCGCCGTGTGCCCGAAGCGCTGGCACTTATAGCATCGGGTGACCTGTATGAAGTCCCGCACACGACAGGAACTCCACCCGAGGTACACCCGGTCCCCTCTCTGCGCCAGCCGCCGACGAATCTGCGGACTGACGGCCACTACCCAGTTGGCTGTCTCCGGGGTCTTGCCAGCCATGCGACTGACCCGAACACCCGAAGGCACATCCTTCTGGGACGCCTCAGAGAGGTTTTGCCTCCAAAGACTGGAGGCAATTTCCTCCTTGCCCATCCCTTTCGGAATGTCATAAATCAGGACCTCGGGGTCCCGTTTGCTGGGCAAGGAGACGGACAGTCCCGCACTCGCCAGCTTCTTATTGCCTACGAAGGCTTTTAGGTCCTCCTTGCGATCGGTTTCGACGACGATGCCACCGGAGTGGATGCGTCGAACCGATCTGACACGGATCGCCTCCTTCGCAGGTTTTACGATCGACAGAACAGCTCTCTTAGTAGCATCGCTGTTCTGTCCTTTATCCTTTGGCGGGAAGATACGCACCACGTATTGTGTCGGTGGTCTTCTCGCCTCCGGAGTCGCTGACTGGTTGACCTTTGCCACTTGGGCGTAGGTCAACTGCGCGGCATTGGAGACCGTCTTCGGGAGGGTTCCCTTGGACGGCCCAGGTCGCGCCGCACTCATTACGGCAGGACGCGCTTTTAGGTCCGCCCTGACCGCGGCGAGTTGCCCTTCGACGAAGCTGTTTCGTTGAATCAGCTCCTGGACCAACTCGTTGAGTGCTCCGACTTCTGCTAGTATCTTCGACCCGGACTCCTTGTTGACTTTCGACTCGGGTCGAAAGCAAAAGGTCCGTATCTCCGATACTCGCCTGAAGGCTTCGTCTCTCACGAGATCGAGAGGCCGTACCTTGTGCCCGGAAACCGTCCCCTTCGATTTCCTGGCCTGGTTTGCTGCGGCCTTGCCAGTAGGTGCGACTGGCTTGGCACGCTTCGACTTTTTGGTGACGGTTTTCCAACCGCCACCTTCGGGGTCTTCGACACGCACGGGTGCCGGTTGCACCTTCACGAGCGTGTCTTTGACTGATTCGATTTTTCTGGGTTTCTCCTTCCCAGCCTTGCGGCTGGGGGAGTCCCCCGACTTGGGCGCTGTCCCCACGTTACCGGTGTCCGGCGCGCCTTCTACCGTGGCCTCAGTTTTCACCGAGACCGCTCGCGTGGGTGTCACGCATCTCTCCAAGGTCACACGAGGATTGGCGATGTTCAGCACCTTCCCGGACCTTGTCTTTTTCGCAGACGCAGGAGGGCTAACAGCTGCTGCTGTAGCTTCCGCGTCTGTGGCGACGGCTTCACTCCGAGTAGGAGCTGGACCCGCCGACTTCGAACGTTCAATTTGTACTTTCAATTTAGATCCCATAGTTAGATCTTTGCCTTCATCCGGTACGCTCCCCGGCCACCACCGACCCACACATTTTGGAACCCGCCATCAGGCTGGGTTAGGGCTACGCACCGGACATAGTCTGCTGACTGGGCCGATTGCTCAACCCAGCCCGCGTCCTCGCCCGTCAGAACCCACTCGCCGAAGCGTATGGTCGTTCCAAGCCGATTGACTGGACCAGGGCTGCTTTTCTCGTCCAGCCTCCCATCTAGCCGAAGCAGAGGCCAAAGGTACGTGTTGGGGACGTCTCACCCGCAGGAGAGGGCCCCCTCAGATCCCAGGATCCTCTTTTCCGACGACAAGGGTCGCCACGCACGGCAAACACGCGGGAGACAGCAGTCGGAGAGGCTGCCTCTTCCTCTCCACCACACTTCGTTCGGTTCGCTGCGTTTTGAGAACACGAGCTATCCAGCGGTACCTTTTTCGTGGAGGCTCAAGTGTGGCTAGGGCACGTTTGCCCCTTGCGGCCTGGGTTGCCCAGGTGATTGGTTGCATCCCGATTTCTAGATCCAGCGGCATGTTGCTACGTGGCGCGCTCAGACAACGAAAATGCGGCATTCCGGTCAGACCAGAAAAACCGCACAACGTGACGCGGGGGACTGCAGCCACAAGTGACAACAGTCCCCCGGTAGGGAGTAGTACAGCATATTCAATGCTGTACATGAACACGCCACAGCCCGTATGCTTAGTTCAAGGGCCTCGCCATTATGCGAAGTACTACATGTACAACGCACTGGCGGTCTCAAAATACCCTCATCGCCGATGCATCTGATGCATCCGTCAACTCGGCAGCATTCACTCCGTCGGCGTGTTGCTTTGTGGCGTGTTCAAATAACGAAAATGCGGCATTCCAGTCAGACCAGAAAAACCGCATAACGTAACGCGGGGGACTGAAGCCACAAGTGACAACAGTCCCCCGGATGGGAGTAGTGCAGCATGTTCAATACTGCACAAGAACACGCCACAGCCCGCTTGCTTAATCACGGGCCTCGTCATTATGCGAAGCACTACATGTACAACGCACTGACGGTCTCTCGAGTGCCTTCATCGCCGATGCACCTATCGACTCAGCAGCAACATTCAATCCGACGGCGTGTTGCTTCGTGGCGTGTTCAGACAACGATAATGCGGCATTCCAGTTAGACCAGAAAAACCGCATAACGTGACGCGGGGGACTGCAGCCACAAGTGACAACAGTCCCCCGCTAAGGAGTAGTACAGCATATTCAATGCTGTACATGAACACGCCACAGCCCGCATGCTTAATCTCGGGCCTCGCCATTATGCGAAGTACTACATGTACGACGCACTGACGGTCTAAAATGCCTTCATCGTCGACGCATCCATCGACTCGGTAGTAGCAACAACCTACGCGAGGACTAGTTCGGGGGTCGCCTCTCAACCCTGGGTGGCCACAGACCGCCACCGCCAGTAGATAGGGACAGATGGGAATCTCGTTAATCCATTCATGCGCGTCACTAATTAGATGACGAGGCATTTGGCTATTTTTTTTTTTTTTTTTTTTTTTTTTTTTTTTTTTTTTTTTTGCCTAGGGGGGGAAATGCATTTATGCACTCCCTCTGTTGTTGGAGAGGGGTGTGCCGGACTCCCGTTTCCGGACTACCGGCTAAAACCCCCCCCAACAGCAACTTTGGCTGCAGTAAGTGGCATATTGCCCGTCATTAAGGTGGTGTGGGGACGGGTAACCCAGGGAAATAAAGGCGCAATAGCGCCCCACCACCGATTACCCAACCCCAACCCGCGGGAGCCCCACCCGCCCACACAGCCCAGCCATTTTGTTCCACCGAACCCAATTAGTGTGGCTTCCCTGGAGGACCCTAGTGGTGATGCCACAGAGTAACCTCCTAGGGAGCCCAAGATCCAGGAGGTAGTCAGCGGATCTGGACGACCACACTCCCCGCCAGGAGAGTGTGCACGAGGAGAAGGAGATATCACTCGGAGAAATGCGTGCATTGTCCGCTAGTTGGCGAACAATATCAGCACTCTCCGAGTAATACCCCCTCTTTCTCTCGTGATGGTCGTCCAAGGATGTTGCTCCGCTGACCACCTGCGCGTCTATCACGCTGATGTTGCCGCACCTTGTAGCGACCAGGTCGGGTTTCCTCAGTCCACACGATGTGTGGAACCGAGGCTCTACGGCAACAGTCCACCCCGCGTCGCGGAGACCAGAGGCTAACACCGCACACACGGCATCATGTCGCTTAATGCGACCGCCGTGTGTACGGTGGCATGCCTGAATGACATGGGCGGACGTCTCGGTTGCCCGACAGCCCGCCCGACACTGCAGCTCTCTGGTCTCGCGACGGATACCACGTGACGTGCGTATCCGCGTGGGTAGACTGTTAACCCGGACGTGATGATATTGGACATAGTCCCGTCCGGGTATGCCGTAGGATCCCGCATCGATCCACCAGTTGGAAAGGTTGGACCTCCCACACTCACGTAGCTCGTTACCATCCACCGACCGGAACAGGCGGTTAGCCCACCACTCCTCTCTCAGCTCCTTGGAGGACAGCATAATGCCGTCTCTCACAAGGGCCCGCTGGGCCCAGCTGAGTCGTTTATCGACCCAGCTGGACCCGGCAATAGCTTTCACTGCTGGAGAGGAGGAGGCCGCCAGATTTTCTAGGCGCGTGTGCATAAGTCCCGGTACGGTGGTGGCAAAGGATGGGATGCCGAGGCCTCCCATCCTGCACGGAGTGTGGAAGTATCCAACGGTGGTATCGTGCGGGAGCCGCAGCCACCTACGGAGGGCCACGCGAACTTGCCTGTCGAGGGCCCTAAGTTTCCCTAGGGTTGTCCCCGACAGAACAAGCGCATGGTAGAACCGCGGGATAAGGAACGATCTAAGTATCTTGAGCCGCTGTTGCGGCTTCAAGGGGGCTCTCGTTAGTCTCTCCATCTCGGTGTTAAGTACACTGCCGGCTCGCTTCAGTCCTACAGGCCTGAAATCGACCCCCAAGTACCGCCATTGCTCGGATGGCGAGAGTTGTTTAATCTCCTCGCCACCGGCAAGACGATACTGGGGATCGACCAGGACCTTGTATTTCTTCTGCTTACCGGCAGGCACGATGGAGAGACTCACGCATTTGCGTGCATTGAACGAGAGCCCCTGTTCCTTAGCCCGGGCCTCAACCTCACGTAGGGCTGCGGTCATACCCAACCTGGTCGACGAGACGAGGACTATATCGTCGGCGTATGCGAACGCATTCACCCGACAGCCCTCGATCTCGTAACCGACGTCGCTAGGTACCGATCTTAGTACCTCATCAACGACGAGGCAAAACAGGAGTGTGGAGAGGGGATCCCCCTGCCTCACACCCCTGCTTACGTGGAAGGGCTCCGAACGAGCGCCGTCAACCTCAAACACCGTGGTGCTATTCGCATATAGCCGGGTGGTGTAGCTAACCAATCCCTCCGGCAGACCGGTTCGTCCCAACACGGAGGATATAGCGTGATGGCTCACCGCATCGAACGCCTTGGCGACGTCTAATGAGACCACGTGGATCTCTCTTAGACGTCTCCGCGCGTCTTCGAGCAGCGAAGCCAGCACAGCTATATTCTCCGCGCACCCATCATCTAAGCATCGCTGCCTAACGTCCACAAGCCTGGCCGCACGGAGACGTTTGGCCAGGATCTTGTGGAGATGGCGAACGATGACCGATGCGATGCTCAGTGGGCGGAAGTCATTTGGGTCAGAAGACCCATCCTTCTTGGGAACGAACACGGTCCGGCTAATTAGCATTTCCGGAGGGAAACCACCCGATGCGAGCACGGCATTGAAGAAGACGGCTTTGATGCTCGTCGGAACTGCCTTCCACTGCCTCGCCGTGATGCCATCAATACCAGGTGCCGAAGAATTGGCAACTGTGACAGACGTGACGTCGTCACAGGTCACCGGGTGCCACACGTGCGCCAGGGAGGGCGTTGGTGGTAAACGCCTAGACTGCTCGACGGGGGTGGACTCCTGGGACACGAATGGTCCCCAGTGCGCAGCCATGGCCGCGACATCTGGGGAACGTGTCCCAGGTCCCCCGTCGAGGATCTCCCTGGCCGCTCTAGACATATTTGTCTTAAAGAGCGTTTGCACGCGGGCATAATCCCGGCGACGCTGCCGCTTCTTCGGCACCCTGATGGATGCATCCGGACAAGGAGGTCGCGGTCGTCTCAGGGGAGGAGCAGGGAAAACTCCCTGGAGCCACGCATGGAGTCCGGCAGCAACATCGCGCCCGTGGAGGAGGTTGTTTGCGACTCCAACGAGCGCGAGTGCGCCGAACCCCTGGATACGGACGACCTCGGGAAGGAGTTCCCGGATAGCCGTCCGAAATCCATCGTGCGGGCTCTCACTCCCCTGCATTGAGCGAGGTGATGGCAGGTGTGATGGATCCGAAGGTGGTGTTGGACCCATCACATCCTCGTTCCGCGGCGGATCATCACGGATCTCAACCGTGTCGGAACGGAGGGAGGAACCACCTGGTTGGTGATCCGCCACCTGGAGGGCGTGGAGCGCTTGGGCTACAAGATTTTTGTAGTCCGCTCCACGCCTCGCACCCTTGATTGACTCAAGGGTGCGTCCCATGGGGAGCACGGCCATCAGGTGTTGATTGATGAACCGTACTCCCCTGGTGGCGGCAAGTGCTTCCTCCCTCGCCATCAAGCGCAGTTCTTCAGCGCTCCAACGCTTTTTGACTCGCTCAATGTCGACTTCCGCGTTCATCTCGTCCGGATGCATGCGACGTCGGTGCACCCCCAATCCAATCTTGGAGGGGAAGGTGCGGCAACAATCCGGACACATAAATGTGCCGGACAGCGGGACGCGCGCCCCGGAGGGCCCTGGATCTATACCACTGATGGTCGGTGGTAGAATTGGGATCGGTGGAACAAAGGCTGGGGCGGGGGCGGGAGGCCGCGGTGGGGCAGGAACCGGCGGCGCGGCTGCCACGGCCTCGTCTACAGGTCCGGCGAGCCGAGGCCCTCGCCGGAGATTATAATTTCTTTCTCTTTTCTTTGGGCCTGTAGACAAAAACCGGCGCGACGGGGTGGCAGCCCGCCGCACCGGGGAGCTAAAAAGCTCCACCCTCCCCCGGACGACACGATAAATCGTGTCGCCAACTCGCTCCGGCCCGAAGGCGGGGGGCAGGTGCATGGGCC